>NC_134364.1:15375770-15405770 GCF_048569485.1 Anomaloglossus baeobatrachus | reverse complement strand
TCCCTAGCACTATCCCTAACCCTAGCACTATCCCTAACCCTAGCACTACCCCTAACCCTAGCACTAACCCTAACCCTAGCACTATCCCTAACCCTAGCACTATCTCTAACCCTAGCACTATCCCTAACCCTAGCACTATCCCTAAACCTAACCCTAGCACTATCCCTAACCCTAGCACTATCCCTAACCCTAGCACTAACCCTAACCCTAGCACTATCCCTAACCCTAGCACTATCCCTAACCCTAGCACTAACCCTAACCCTAGCACTATCCCTAACCCTAGCACTATCACTAACCCTAGCACTATACCTAACCCTAGCACTATCACTAACCCTAGCACTATACCTAACCCTAGCACTATCCCTAACCCTAGCACTATCACTAACCCTAGCACTATACCTAACCCTAGCACTATCACTAACCCTAGCACTATACCTAACTCTACCACTATCCCTAACCCTAGCACTATCCCTAACCCTAGCACTATCCCTAACCCTTGTCCTAACTGTAGTACTGTCTGAAACTGTAGTCCTACCCCTAGTCCTATAACACTTTCCTTATACCTAGTACTATCCCTAACCCTAGACCAAACTATATTACTAGCCCTAACTATCCGTAAGCCTTGTCCTAACCCTATTACTATCTGGAATCGTAGTCCTAAGCCTAGTTCTAACCCTAACCCTATAACACTTTCTGTAACCCTAGCACTATCCCTAACCCTAGCACTATCCCTAACCCTAGACTTAACCATATTACGGTTGTCCTACCCTAGTCGTCTCCGCAGCCCTATATCTATAACCCTCTCCCTAACCCTAGCAATATCTTTAGTCTCACTGCTATCTGTAACATTAGTTCTAACCCTATTACTATCCCGAACTATCCGTAACCCCAGTACGGGTCCTCTCAGCTCACTGCACTGTCGTTCAGCTCTGCTACATCTCCACAGAAGTACATGTTCTGGGAGGTTCTAGCACTGTAAGAGGCTTGTGCACATGATTTCTGAAGTGGCTGATAACATAGAGTAATAGTATACCAGTGCATGCAGGACAGAGGGTAGTTGGCTTCCATACTGTACCTCTCTGACTGTACGTGTGACCAGGGACCTGACTGGGACCAGATATTGGGAGTGGACCTCCCTGGACCCTGACGATATCGTCCTCATCACCTCTGCTGTGAGAGAGACATGATACATTGTAACAAGCCCAGCGCTGTGGATACATTATATTTCCTTTTCTGCTACAGTCTGGCACAATGTAGCTCACCGGTAAATGCCAGCACGGGAGCGTATGGATGTATGGGCACATTGGCGTCGGGGGTCTCCTCTGCCCCCTGTGGTCGCTTCCAGGCACTGTCCGGAGATTGTAGAATTGTGCAGCCGCCACCGGTCCCTGTTGCCTCCGCAGCATCACAGTATGAAGATCCATCCTCTATAAGAAAAAGGGCAAAAGGGATTTATCAGATTTCATAACCCGGAGATCTGCAAATAGTGTGAGACCTGCGGCAGCACTGGGAGGGGGTGTGACAGGGTCAATATAGCCCCTTCAGTTAGCGATGGGGTAACTGTGTCTGGTGGTCTCTGTGGGTGGCACTTGAAAGGGGCTCTGGGGGTAGTGTTGTATGATGGTCTCTGTTGATGGAACTTTATGGGGGCTTTAGGGACAGTGTTGCATGATGGTCTCTCTGGGTGGTACTTTATGGAGGCTTTGGGGGTAGCAGTGTATGATGGTCTTTGTGGATGGCACTTTACAGGGGCTCCTAGGGTAGTGTTGTAAGATGGTCTCTGTGGGTGGCACTTTACAGGGGCTCCTAGGGTAGTGTTGTAAGATGGTCTCTGTGGGTGGCACTTTACGGAGGCTCTAGAGGTAGTGTTGTATGATGGTCTCTGTGGGTGGCCCTTTATTGGGGCTCTGGGGGTGGCAGTGCATGATGGTCTCTGTAGGTGGCACTTTATGGGGGTTCTGGGGATAGCAGTGTATGATGGTCTCTGTGGGTGGCACTTTACGAGGGCTCTGGGGGTAGTGCTGTATGATGGTCTCTGTGGGTGGCACTTTACGGGGGCTCTGGGGGTAGCAGTGTATGATGGTCTTTGTGGGTGGCACTTTACAGGGGCTCCTAGGGTAGTGTTGTAAGATGGTCTCTGTGGGTGGCCCTTTATTGGGGCTCTGGGGGTAGCAGTGCATGATGGTCTCTGTGGGTGGCACTTTATGGGGGCTCTGGGGGTAGTGTTGTATGATGGTCTCTGTGGGTGGCCCTTTATTGGGGCTCTGGGGGTGGCAGTGCATGATGGTCTCTGTAGGTGGCACTTTATGGGGGTTCTGGGGATAGCAGTGTATGATGGTCTCTGTGGGTGGCACTTTACGGGGGCTCTGGGGGTAGTGCTGTATGATGGTCTCTGTGGGTGGCACTTTACGGGGGCTCTGGGGGTAGTGCTGTATGATGGTCTCTGTGGGTGGCACTTTACGGGGTCTCTAGAGATAGTGTTATATGATGGTCTGTGTGGGTGGTCCTTTATTGGGGCTCTGGAGGTGGCAGTGCATGATGGTCTCTGTGGGTGGCACTTTATGGGGGCTCTGGGGGTAGTGTTGTTTGATGGTCTCTGTGTTTGGCTCTTTATTGGGGCTCTGGGGATAGCAGTGCATGATGGTCTCTGTGGGTGGCACTTTACGGGGGCTCTGGGGATAGTGTTGTATGATAGTCTCTGTAGGTGGCACCTTACGGGAGCTCTGGGGGGTAGTGCTGTATAATAATCTCTGTAGGTGGCACCTTGCGGGAGCTCTGGGGGGTAGTGTTATATGATCGTCTCTGTAGGTGGCACTTTATGGAGGCTCCCATAAAATCCCCCCTGTCTGATCATGGCTGATGTCATGGGCAATTGCTGCTCGTTGTGGACACACATGTGATGGTAGATCCCAGCTTATCACTGGCACATTCTGGGGGCACTGACTACGGCTGGCGCTCACGTGGGAGCATTATAGCAACACTTCATATATACGCAGGATATTAGTGACTCAGACACATGCACTTCTCCATCCTCCCTGACCTATAGCTCTGCCCTAAAATACACAATCCCTAATAAAAATGTAAATAAATGAGTCGTCCTCTCCTGGTAAGCTGGTGGAAAACATTTTTTGCCATTTCTTGTTTATAGTTATTTCTGGAAACTGAGTGCCGCCATTACAGGTCCCACTGGACGTCATCATGATCACCTTCTCCTGATTCAGGGGCATCACTCCCATTCTCCACATCCTCTCGATCCTCTCGGCTCTTGAGCTTTTCACCTTTTTCTGTGTCCAGTTGAGAGTCTGTTTCCATCTCAGTGGTGGATCCCAATTCTTCTGCGGTGGTCTCATCTGTAGCTATGTAGGTAGATCCGGCTGTAAGTCCTGATTCTGCATCTTCAGTAGGACCTCTCATGCAGTCCTGATCTTGACTTGTGGAGCACAAAACTTTGTCTTTTCTTTCTTCTGACCCCTTGGTCTTATGGTCTTCAATTATTTCTTCCACCTCATTACCCCCTGTCTTTAAGTTCAGATTCACTTTACCTTCATCAGGAAATTTTGGTTCATCTCTTAGATGATGGGAAGACACAGAGATTTGTTCCTCAAAGCTCACTGAAGACACAACTTCTGCAGGAATTAGCTCTTCATCCCGATCCTGGCTCTTCATTGTGTTGAACGTTTCTTTAAGTTTATTGGAGGACTCTTCATATTCACCTTCTGCTTCCAATGTTCCTTTATCCACAGGAGAAATCTGTGGTTGATCCATCTCTTTGAGATTTAGGACTTCAGCCTTAACGTTATCATCTGTGACAGATCCTGCTCCATGTTTGTGCCCGTCATCAATCCCCTGTGACAACAGGTCAGAATATTTATTTCCCATCGCTATTTGGTCTCTGGAAACATCTTCTTCACGAGACTTCGAAGTCTGCGTAAGTTCAGCTTCTTCAAATTTAGGTTTCTCATCATGTTCTTCTCCATCATGAATGGTTTTGTCCTTTGTGGTTGCATCTTCAGGATAAACCTTTGGTAGATGTTCTTCTTGGTCACCGACTTCAATGACATCAATCCCTTGTAACAATGTATCAGAATCTTTATTATTCTCAGCTTCTTGCTTTCCAGGATCACCAGCTTCACTAGACCCGAAGGTCTTTCTAAAACATTCTTCTTCAAGTCGTTGTTTCTCTAATTCTTCTTGAAAAGTGCTGATGATCTCGGTCAATGGTTCCTTAAGATGAACATCTGATTGACTGAATTCATCCTGAGGGTTTCCATCTACAACAGAACCAAGTCCATTTAGTTCCCTTCCTTGTGACAATGTATCAAGATATTTATGTAACTCACTGCTTGCTACTTACTATCTAAAGTTATCTACTGACATTTGTGGGGAACGTCCCATCCCTCGAATTTTTATCTCTTTACCATGACTTTAGCCTACATTTAGAACATTTGCCACAATGGTCTTTCTTGACCCATTGTGATGTTCCTTGACTTGGGGAAGGATCTTGGTTTTGTAACTTTTTTGTCAGATATTCTATAGGTAGTAGACCTCACATCTATACTCAATCTCTCATCTAGATGTTTGGTGTATCTCATCAGACCCACCTTTCTCTGGAGCGTTGGTTTCAGGCAGATATTCTACTTGGGCGCTATGTGTCTTCTCATCGTGCTCCATTCTTGAGGTCTCTGATAGATCAGGATGACTGTCCATTGCTTTGTCTTGATTCTGATTCTCTGGTGTTATCTCATTTTTTGTTTCCACCACATTCAGGTTTGATTCTTCTTTTTTTTCACTTTTGGCCCCAAATCCTAAAACATCTCTAATTCCGAATTGAAACCACTTTGCCTTTGTCTCTTCAGCCTCCTTCTTCATACTGATTTGCTCTTGCTCGGTCTGTTCAGAGGAGGAGGAGGATTTTCCTTCATAGTTCTCATCGTCTTTGGCTTTGGGTTCATCTTTCTTTTCTCCAAAGGGCAGAAGCTTTTTGAGTCTGCCTCCGAGCCAGCCGGACTTTTCAGGAGCATCTTCTTCCAGTTGTGTCTGAGCTTCAGCGTCTTCATTTATGGTTTCTATGATTATGGTTTCAGATTCTGCATTTTTCTTTTCATTGTTTCTTCCCACACCAAACCACCCTGCAATGCCGGAGGGAGCCCAAGACTCCTGAACTTCTGGCTCTGGTGGCTCCTGGACGGTGACATCTTTGGTCGATTGTCCAACTGTTGAATGAAAAAATGTAGCTAAGTTTCTGATATTATATAGTGAACATATTCAATACTTGGCCATGACCATAGTGTGTTGGGAAATTGCTTAAATAGTAATTTCATGAAGGGTAAAATTGCTTAAAAAGTCAGAGGGGATTTTTATATACCGTATTTTGCAGATTATAAGACGCACCCCAAATTCAGAGGAAGGAAATAGGAAAAGAATAATTTTTAATACTTAAAAAAAAGGGGTCTGTCTTATAATCTAATACTGTAGCTAACTGGGGTGTGCTGTGGAGCGGGGTTGGAGCTGAAAGAAGTCGGCGGCGGCAGCACGGCATGCTGAGGGCCCGAGGATGGGAGGAGGGGGTGTTGTGGCGGCGTGATATGGACTTCATCGGTCTCAGGTCAGGGGACGTGATGCGCTTCAGGAAAATGGCTGCGGATGCAGCGCAAGCACAGATTGAGATCTCGGAGAGCTGAGATCTCATTTGTGCCTGCGCCGCTTTTGCAGCTATTTTACTGAAGTCCCTAGCGTCAGAAGCGGTGCACGCACAGATTGAGATCTCGGCTCTCCAAGACTTGGATTCACAATGACATTGCTCAGTACTAGTGTATGATACCCTCTATACTGCTAATCTTTCTAATAAGTGTTTTATCTCACCCCAGATTTGGATTGACAGCTACACTGCTCAGTACCAGTGTATTATATTATTATTTTTAATAGGTGTTTTACCTCACCCCATACTGCTAAGTAAGTATTGCTGCTAATGTTGCAACTACTTCCTAGTAAGTTTAGTAACTTTTTATCTGACCTCAAAGGTGGATTCACATCTGCTCTGTACTGCTGTATAATGTCCTCCATGCTGCTGTATAATTTCCTCCATGCTGCTGTATAATGTCCTCCATGCTGCTGTATAATGTCCTCCATGCTGCTGTATAATGTCCTCCATGCTGCTGTATAATGTCCTCCATGCTGCTGTATAATGTCCTCCATGCTGCTGTATAATTTCCTCCATGCTGCTGTATAATGTCCTCCATGCTGCTGTATAATGTCCTCCATGCTGCTGTATAATGCCCTCCATGCTGCTGTACAATGTCCTCCATGCTGCTGTATAATGTCCTCCATGCTGCTGTATAATGTCCTCCATGCTGCTAATGTTTCTAACTAGTGTTTTATCTCACCCCAGACTTGGATTCACATCTGCTCTGTACTGCTGTAATGTCCTCCATGCTGCTGCTGCTTCTGAACCTGTGCTCCCTAGCTGTAATCCCTCATGTCTGTGTGCTGTGAATGGGAGCCATCATAGCAGACAGTCTGCACCCACCAGCTCAGAGACAACTGATAATCACAGATAGAGGCCGCAGAGGGAAAATTGGGCAGAAATGCAGGATATGGGTCATATAACGGCCAGAAATAGTGATATTCCTCATGGACTCACAAGACAGCTGATTCTGAACAGTGATATGGAATGTTAGGATCCCTTTATATGAAGTCCAGGATTGTAGGACGGGGCCTGTATTTTGTTTACTGATCCCTTTTATTCATGTCTGACAACCGCTTTAATATTTAATGGACGATGATTATCTTTGTATACTTTGGGCTCCGTTGCAGCCTGTATTCTTACCTCCCCGTGTAGTGTGGTCTGAGGGGTCTTCTTTGTTTCTATTGATCTGATGTAAAACACTGTCCTCATTCTCAAAAACATATTCCCCTCCGTCCAGACACACAAAATCAATCTCCTGGGGAGAAAAAAAAATAAAGATCTCATTTAAAAGGATTTAGGGGTTGTCAAGGGTAAAAAGAAACATGTCTGTCATGATCCAAAACAGTGCCACATCTGTCCACAGGTTGTGTCTGGTATTGCAACTGTGCACCATTCACTTTAATGGCGCTATGCTGTAATACCAGTGACTACCTGTAGACAGGGGAGTGCTGTGTCTGGCTGGAAGCAACCATGTTTTGTTTTTATGGTTCTTTCCAAGCCCTTTAGGAATAGTCCCCACTCCTTATTTCTGCAAAGAAAGGAAATGAAGAGTAATACTGCCCAAATAGTAATGCCCTGCTTGAAATAATTCTGCCATATAATGACAAATGGGTGTAAAATACATTTCCCACAGAGTAATGCCGCAGGATGACCACATAGCAGTGCCACACAGGACTTAAACCAGGTGTAAAAGTCTAAAAGTCTTACCCAGGAAGGAAGTTTACACTCTATACATTATATTAAGCCAATCTTCATTTTCTGAAAAGCAGTGCTGCAGTGTAAAGCATGCAAGTTGAGAAGAATGAAGCGTGAGCCTCTGGTAATAAAGGAGGTGGATTTCAGACTACGACAGACAATGTAGCTATATTGTTGTTACTGATCATAATGGAGCAGAGCTGCAGTATAAAGCATAAAGGAGATGAAAAGCTGTAATGAGACAGGACGAGACTCTGTTAAACCCCAATAGACAATGTTACCATATAAATATTGTTACCTGCGCTGGGATCTCGATTTCCTCACTCAGATAAACCTCCTCGATAGTAACAGAATCCTTTGGGAAGAAGCCGTACGCTTTGCCTGTCTGAAAAATCCGAAAAAAAATAAAATTGTAATGTAGTAACATGCAACATGTGGCACATTGGCATGCTGGAACCTGTAGTTCCCCAATAGCTGGAAAAGAACCAGTGATGGGAGGATCTGCAGATACCAGCGTGGATTGTTACATTGTATCTAATGTGGATATTTATGTAAATATTGTTCTGTTTGAAGAGAAGGTTTTAAAGGGATATTACAGGTTTATCAACTGATATAGTAATATGTATAGATTTATATATTCTCAAATTCTCTATTTGGTAGAAATCACTTCTAATTGATCTGAATCCGCCCCGATAACTGTTGTGTAAGGAGATCATCACAAGACCTGGGAAGAATTTTACCACCGGAAGACGCTGCCGACTGAAAGACAAGATCCTGAAAACTATGAGGATGTATCACAATAATGTGTTGGTGATTGAATTTACAAGAATCCAGTGGTAAAAACAGTTTTCTTCCCAGGCCCTGATGACAACACTTCTCACTCTGCGCTTGATCCGCTCAGTGTTATCATAGGAACGTTGTGCATCATAATAACTAGGGATGAGCAAACCCGAAGGCCAAAGGTTTGTACCGGACACCGGGTGTTCAGGGCTCAAACTGTGACTTTTAAAACAAGTGATTCAGAGTTCGGGTGCTGTTCATATACTAATAAAGTTTGTTGAAAGGCTGCAGCTCAGGCAATCAACAAGCTTTACTGCAAGCGTAGGTAGCCTTTATGATGCTGTGAACAATAAAGAAAAAAAATGATGTGGGGTCCCCCCTATTTTTCATAACCATTGCAGGTAAAGCAGACAGCTGGGGGCTGATATTATCAGGGTGGGAAGGTCCATGGTTATTTGGCCCTTCCCAGCCTGGAGCTGTGTTCTGAGAACTTTCTCCATAGGTCACTGCCGGTCAGCAGGAGGTAGGAGAGTGAGAAATTTTGGGCTGCTGACCAGCAGTGACCTATGGAGTCTTGTTCTCAGAACATTCTCAGATCACAGCTCCATAGGAATCAATGAGTTTTGTGGATTACGGCAGAACTTCAATGGTTTATTTGAATTAATAAATTGGTGAACGAGGGAGGAACTTTTTTTCCTGTGTGTGTTTTTTTAATTCTTCACTTGCTGGGTTAGTAATGCGGGTGCCAATAGACGCCTCTTCATTACTAAGCCCTGGGCTTGATGCCAGCTGTCAATTCACAGCTGTCATCAACCCCTAAACCATTACCCCAATGTAACTGCACAAGGGCTGTCGGGAAGAGTCGGGCAAAGCTCCAGAATTGGAGACTCAAATGGATGTGCCACTTCTGAGGTGGCTGTGGGCTATTTTTAGGCTGGGAATGACCAAATAACCATTCACCCTTCCTCCCTGATAATACCAGCCCCTAGCTGTCTGCTGGTTATCAAAAATAGGAGGAGCCCATGCCATATTTTTTTAAAAAAATCATTCCCTATTCACATGTTTGCAGGGCAATTGCCCCCATTTTTCTTCCTATTCCAGAACCCTACCATTTACTATGACTAATTTACAGAACAAAACTATGGGTCCCCATTGACTTATATAAGGTTTCAGTTCAGGTCAAGCCCGGGTCCGCTCATCCCTAATAATAAGCCATCTGTTTTTTTTATTTCATTTTCTTCCTTGTACTCACAAAATGCAATTTATATTCTGTTTGGCTGCTATGGTGCCAATTCTTTGTGGATGAGCAGGAAGTGTTATCATAGGGTCACAGGTAGAGAAGCCTAACAGAAATGGTTCTGATCATCATTTTCTAAGGTGACCACAAAGATGACATGCTGGTCAGAAAACAATCAAATATGGCGCCTGTCACCGGCTACAGAAGCCGCGATTGGGGGCAGTGGGGGTAAAGATCCCATTGAGTGACTTACACTTCCTTGCCACAAGTCTTCCCTCCGTCCTGTCAGCTTGTAATAAACATTAATTTCATCTCCTGTTTTAAAAGTTAAGAATCTGCAGTCGGGTCCGGAATAATCTTGTTTTGCTGAAACTCGCATCATCAAACCTTAAAGAGAAAATACGAGCATGTGATACAATGTAACAAAGAGAAGGGGCGAGCATGTGATACAATGTAACAAAGAGAAGGACGAGCATGTGATACAATGTAACAAAGAGAAGGGGCGAGCATGTGATACAATGTAACAAAGAGAAGGGACGAGCATGTGATACAATGTAACAAAGAGAAGGGACGAGCATGTGATACAATGTAACAAAAAGAAGGGACGAGTATGTGATACAATGTAACAAAGAGAAGGGCCGAGCATGTGATACAATGTAACAAAGAGAAGGGACGAGCATGTGATATAATGTAACAAAGAGAAGGGACGAGCATGTGATACAATGTAACAAAGAGAAGGACGAGCATGTGATACAATGTAACAAAGAGAAGGGGCGAGCATGTGATACTATGTAACAAAGAGAAGGGACGAGCATGTGATACAATGTAACAAAGAGAAGGACGAGCATGTGATACAATGTAACAAAGAGAAGGGCGAGCATGAGATACAATGTAACAAAGAGAAGGGTGAGCATGTGATACAATGTAACAAAGAGAAGGGACGAGCATGTGATACAATGTAACAAAGAGAAGGACGAGCATGTGATATAATGTAACAAAGAGAAGGGACGAGCATGTGATACAATGTAACAAAGAGAAGGGCGAGCATGTGATACAATGTAACAAAGAGAAGGGCGAGCATGAGATACAATGTAACAAAGAGAAGGGGCAAGCATGTGATACAATGTAACAAAGAGAAGGGACGAGCATGTGATATAATGTAACAAAGAGAAGGGACGAGCATGTGATACAATGTAACAAAGAGAAGGGCGAGCATGTGATACAATGTAACAAAGAGAAGGGGCGAGCATGTGATACAATGTAACAAAGAGAAGGGCGAGCATGAGATACAATGTAACAAAGAGAAGGGGCGAGCATGTGATACAATGTAACAAAGAGAAGGGACGAGCATGTGATATAATGTAACAAAGAGAAGGGACGAGCATGTGATACAATGTAACAAAGAGAAGGGACGAGCATGTGATACAATGTAACAAAGAGAAGGGCGAGCATGTGATACAATGTAACAAAGAGAAGGGACGAACATGTGATACAATGTAACAAAGAGAAGGGGCGAGCATGTGATACAATGTAATAAAGAGAAGGGGCGAGCATGTGATACAATGTAACAAAGAGAAGGCCCGAACATGTGATACAATGTAACAAAGAGAAGGGACGAGCATGTGATACAATGTAACAAAGAGAAGGGCGAGCATGTGATACAATGTAATAAAGAGAAGGACGAGCATGTGATACAATGTAACAAAGAGAAGGGTGAGCATGTGATACAATGTAACAAAGAGAAGGCCCGAACATGTGATACAATGTAACAAAGAGAAGATCCGAGCATGTGATACAATGTAATAAAGAGAAGGACGAGCATGTGATACAATGTAACAAAGAGAAGGACGAGCATGTGATACAATGTAGCAAAGAGAAGGGACGAGGATGTGATACAATGTAACAAAGAGAAGGGCGAGCATGAGATACAATGTAACAAAGAGAAGGGCGAGCATGTGATACAATGTAACAAAGAGAAGGGACGAGGATGTGATACAATGTAACAAAGAGAAGGGACGAGGATGTGATACAATGTAACAAAGAGAAGGACGAGCATGAGATACAATGTAACAAAGAGAAGGGCGAGCATGTGATACAATGTAACAAAGAGAAGGGCGAGCATGAGATACAATGTAACAAAGAGAAGGGGCGAGCATGTTATACAATGTAACAAAGAGAAGGGACGAGCATGTGATGCAATGTAACAAAGAGAAGGGGCGAGCATGTGATACAATGTAACAAAGAGAAGGGTGAGCATGTGATACAATGTAACAAGAGAAGGGGCGAGCATGTGATACAATGTCACAAAGAGAAGGGGCGAGCATGTGACACAATGTAACAAAGAGAAGGGGCGAGCATGTGATACAATGTAACAAAGAGAAGGGACGAGGATGTGATACAATGTAACAAAGAGAAGGACGAGCATGAGATACAATGTAACAAAGAGAAGGGCGAGCATGTGATACAATGTAACAAAGAGAAGGCGAGCATGTGATACAATGTAACAAAGAGGAGGGATGAGCATGTGATACAATGTAACAAAGAGAAGGACGAGCATGTGATACAATGTAACAAAGAGAAGGGACGAGCATGTGATACAATGTAACAAAGAGAAGAGGCGAACATGTGATACAATGTAACAAAGAGAAGGTCGAGCATGTGATACAATGTAACAAAGAGAAGGGGCGAGCATGTGATACAATGTAACAAAGAGAAGGGCGAGCATGTGATACAATGTAACAAAGAGAAGGGACGAGCATGTGATACAATGTAACAAAGAGAAGGGACGAGCATGTGATACAATGTAACAAAGAGAAGGGGTGAGCATGTGATACAATGTAACAAAGAGAAGGGGCGAGCATGTGATACAATGTAACAAAGAGATGGGACGAGCATGTGATACAATGTAACAAAGAGAAGGGGCGAGCATGTGATACAATGTAACAAAGAGAAGGGACGAGCATGTGATGCAATGTAACAAAGAGAAGGGGCGAGCATGTGATGCAATGTAACAAAGAGAAGGGGCGAGCATGTGATACAATGTAACAAAGAGAAGGGACGAGCATGTGATGCAATGTAACAAAGAGAAGGGACGAGCATGTGATACAATGTAACAAAGAGAAGGGGCGAGCATGTGATACAATGTAACAAAGAGAAGGGGCGAGCATGTGATAGAATGTAACAAAGAGAAGGGGTGAACATGTGATACAATATAACAAAGAGAAGGACGAGCATGTGATACAATGTAACAAAGAGAAGGGACGAGCATGTGATACAATGTAACAAAGAGAAGGGACGAGCATGTGATACAATGTAACAAAGAGAAGGGACGAGCATGTGATACAATGTAACAAAGAGAAGGGACGAGCATGTGATACAATGTAACAAAGAGAAAGTATGAGTATGTGATAGAATGTAAGATACGGGCAAGAATGTGATACAATGAAATAAATAGAAAATATGAGCACGTGATACAATGTAACAAAAAGAATGGATGAGTGTGTGATATAATATAACAGAAGAGCGGTGGGTCCATTGTCTCCTCTATCTCTTATCGCTTATCTCTAAATGCTTATTTCATGCATTTATAATATCTCAGAATTGATTATCAACTCTGGGCAGGGTCAATGGGATATACGGGCAGAAGTCAGGGCCAATGGCGTCTGGTGCCCACTCTGCACAGGTTTCTATTAGCACCATCCCTGGTACATGCACGGCGGGGTTCACGAGCTGTGCTATGTGCTACAGCACACATGCCCAACAGCCGCGATCAGAGCAGCTCCAATCACGGCAGTTAGCCTCTTGGATGTGATTGGTGACAGCAGCATTTAATAGGCTGGAAATGAAGGCAGATGCCCATCTGATGGCACTGACCAGTCCAGCCTCAAGAACTGAAAGCCCCTGATAGCTAACACTACCCTGCATGGCAATATTACAGTATTGTGTATCCCATATGCTATCACAGGTTCAAGTCCCCAAGGAAAACCAATATAATGGAAAAAGAATGAAGAATGCTTGAAAAAGATCAATACATAATAAAAAATATCAATATTTTTTTCATGGAGTATTGAGGGGTATTTAGGAGTATGGAGGGGAAAGGAGGACTATGGAGGGGTGAAGGAGGACTATGGAGGGGAAAGGAGGACTATGGAGGGGTGAAGGAGGGGAAAGGAGAAGTATGGAGGAGAAAGGAGGAATATGGAGGGGGAAGGAGAAGTATGGAGGGGAAAGGAGGACTATGGAGGGGTGAAGGAGGGGAAAGGAGGAATATGGAGGGGGAAGGAGGGGGAAGGAGAAGTATGGAGGGGAAAGGAGGACTATGGACGGGAAAGGAGGACTATGGAGGGGAAAGGAGGACTATGGAGGGGAAAGGAGGACTATGGAGGGGTGAAGGAGGGGAAAGGAGAAGTATGGAGGGGAAAGGAGGAATATGGAGGGGGAAGGAGGCACATGGAAGGGTATGGAGGGGAAAGGAGAAGTATGGAGAGATATGGAGGGGAAAAGAGAAGTATGAAGGAGTGAAGGAGGGGAAAGGAGGAATATGGAGGGGAAAGGAAGAGCGTGGAGGGGTATAAAGGGAAAAAGAGGAGTATGGGGGTGAAGGGTTATTATGTAAGGGAAAGGAGGAGTATGGAAGGGTATAGAGTAGAAAGGAGTATGGAGGGGTATGGCGGAGTATAGAGGAGTATAGAGGGGTATAGAATATAGAGGGGTATGGAGGAGTATAGAGTATAGAGGGGTATGGAGGAGTATAGAGGAGTATAGAGTATAGAGGGGTATGGAGGAGAATAGAGGAGTATAGAGTATAGAGGGGTATGGAGGAGTATAGAGGGGTATAGAGGGGTATGGAGGAGTATAGAGGGGTACAGAGTATGGCGGGGTATAGCGTATACGCTGCACCTAATCATTGCAGACTTCGGCTTGCTCTTCCCCTGCTTTCACTATCTGTAACCAGCCATAAACACTCTGTGACCTTCGTCCCCTCGGTGTTGTAACTTGCTGCCTTCTTTCCATTCCAATCACATAACACTACAAACATTATATAGAAATATGCATAGGGCGCACTTATATATGCAATGTGCCATGTAATATAAAACATCAATCTCACTGACATAAGATTATCAGTGCATGGACAGAGCGGAAAGTTTGTGCGAATGTCTCCGGGGCCACAATTATCCTAATACCCAGGTACTTATATCCAGAGGTTCTAATGGAAACATTGGAGCTGCCGTCTGATTGCACTGCCCACCGGGGGTATGGGAAATCCAACATGGAAGAGCTTGCCATAGGGTGCACTTACTTTCACAATGGGGGTCGCCACATTTCTTCTTCTCAGACAGAATCTTCTGCATATGAACCTGTGCGCAGTATAATAGGACCACCAGCGTGAGGACCCTCATCTCCGCCATAACCGCTTTTTATGGGGAAATCTGTGCATGAAGGATGGCGGCTGGATCGACCTCACTCCCGGCCATTTCCCTGAGGTCTGACCTGCTGCAGACGGGTAATCATTAACTAAATCTCTGTGGATCTTGTCCCTGGAAGCCGCCAATCATCATCCGAGACTCCATCTACAGAGATACAAAAAATCAGGTATCGAGCGACGACTCCGGGAGGGGTCTGAGAAATCAGGAAAAAAGTTTCCAACAGCACCAAAAGTATTCAATATATGCAAAAAGGAGAAGAAGGAGAAGAAGAAGAAGGTCATAGTTGAAAGTTTGTGAACCCTTCATAACTTTCCCATAAATTTGTATTAAAGTTACATCAGATTTTCACACAGGTCCTAAAAATAAATAAAATAAGTAAAACATCTTCTAAAATGGGGAAAATGCTCCAATATCACACATCTGTCAGTAAAAGTATGTGAACCCTTTGGTCTCAGCACCTGGTGTGACTCCTTGTACAGTTAAACGTTCCCGTAATTGCTGATTATTCCTGCACGTCGGATGGAGGAATTTTAGCCTCTTCCTCCATATAAAACAGTTTTTCCTCTGTTATGCTGGTGGTTTTCTCTATGATATTCCACAATATTTGTATAACATTCAGGTCCTTACACAATATTTATATTGGATTCAGGAAGGTGATTGTTTATTGCACAACTGTAATTTTATTCTTGTTACATTCTTTTGTAGAACAACTTGTGGCTTTAAGAAAGAAAGGTTAGCTTACCATCTAGTAGAAGGCATCCATTGCAGCGGAATCAGAAGTGTCACTCACTATTCTGCTGGTGCAGTCACTGTGTACATACATTACATTACTGATCCTGAGTTACCTCCTGTATTATACTCCAGAGCTGCACTCACTATTTGGCTGGTGCAGTCACTGTGTACATACATTACTGATCCTGAGTTACCTCCTGTATTATACTCCAGAGCTGCACTCACTATTCTGGTGGTGCAGTCACTGTGTAAATACATTACATTACTGATCCTGAGTTACCTCCTGTATTATACTCCAGAGCTGCACTCACTATTCTGCTAGAGGAGTCACTGTATACATACATTACATTACTGATCCTGAGTTACCTCCTGTATTATACTCCAGAGCTGCACTCACTATTCTGCTGGTGCAGTCACTGTGTACATATATGACATTACTGATCCTGAGTTACATCCTGTATTATACTCCAGAGCTGCACTCACTATTTGGCTGGTGCAGTCACTGTGTACATACATTACTGATCCTGAGTTACCTCCTGTATTATACTCCAGAGCTGCACTCACTATTCTGGTGGTGCAGTCACTGTGTAAATACATTACATTACTGATCCTGAGTTACCTCCTGTATTATACTCCAGAGCTGCACTCACTATTCTGCTAGAGGAGTCACTGTATACATACATTACATTACTGATCCTGAGTTACCTCCTGTATTATACTCCAGAGCTGCACTCACTATTCTGCTGGTGCAGTCACTGTGTACATATATGACATTACTGATCCTGAGTTACATCCTGTATTTTACTCCAGAGCTACACTCACTATTCTGCTGCTGCAGTCACTGTGTACATACATTACTGATCCTGAGTTACCTCCTATATTATACTCCAGAGCTGCACTCCCTATTCTGCTGGTGCAGTCACTGTGTACATACATTAGTGATCCTGAGTTACCTCCTATATTATACTCCAGAGCTGCACTCCCTATTCTGCTGGTGCAGTCACTGTGTACATACATTACTGATCCTGAGTTACCTCCTGTATTATACTCCAGAGCTGCACTCACTATTCTGCTGGTGCAGTCACTGTGTACATATATGACATTACTGATCCTGAGTTACATCCTGTATTTTACTCCAGAGCTACACTCACTATTCTGCTGCTGCAGTCACTGTGTACATACATTACTGATCCTGAGTTACCTCCTATATTATACTCCAGAGCTGCACTCCCTATTCTGCTGGTGCAGTCACTGTGTACATACATTAGTGATCCTGAGTTACCTCCTATATTATACTCCAGAGCTGCACTCCCTATTCTGCTGGTGCAGTCACTGTGTACATACATTACTGATCCTGAGTTACCTCCTGTATTATACTCCAGAGCTGCACTCACTATTCTGCTGGTGCAGTCACTGTGTACATATATGACATTACTGATCCTGAGTTACATCCTGTATTTTACTCCAGAGCTACACTCACTATTCTGCTGCTGCAGTCACTGTGTACATACATTACTGATCCTGAGTTACCTCCTATATTATACTCCAGAGCTGCACTCCCTATTCTGCTGGTGCAGTCACTGTGTACATACATTAGTGATCCTGAGTTACCTCCTATATTATACTCCAGAGCTGCACTCCCTATTCTGCTGGTGCAGTCACTGTGTACATACATTACTGATCCTGAGTTACCTCCTGTATTATACTTCAGAGCTGCACTCACTATTCTGCTGGTGCAGTCACTGTGTATATACATTACTGATCCTGAGTTACCTCCTGTATTATACTCCAGAGCTGCACTCACTATTCTGCTGGTGCAGTCACTGTGTAAATACATTACATTACTGATCCTGAGATATCTGCTGTATTATACTCCAGAGCTGTACTCACTATTCTGCTAGAGGAGTCACTGTATACATACATTACATTACTGATCCTGAGTTACCTCCTGTATTATACTCCAGAGCTGCACTCACTATTCTGCTGGTGCAGTCACTGTGTACATACATTACATTACTGATCCTGAGTTACCTCCTGTATTATACTCCAGAGCTGCACTCACTATTCTGCTGGTGCAGTCACTGTGTACATATATGACATTACTGATCCTGAGTTACATCCTGTATTTTACTCCAGAGCTGCACTCACTATTCTGCTGCTGCAGTCACTGTGTACATACATTACTGATCCTGAGTTACCTCCTATATTATACTCCAGAGCTGCACTCCCTATTCTGCTGGTGCAGTCACTGTGTACTATTTTATAATCACATCACCATGGGTGAACTGTTATTTCAGCAATCATTGTATATAATATGAAACATTAAGAATCATAATATGAAATACTTCCAAACAAAAAGGTCAATATTCTCAAAAAATGATTTATTTTCGGATTTAATAGTTGTACTCAGTATAACCACCCGGTGGCGCCAAAGAGCTGAGAATGGATCAGTTATTTCAGGGTTTTGTAAACAAACGTTTCACAATGTATCACTGAGTCCCCAGAACATAGACAGTGAATATTGCCACATTTTATCTGTCTGTGCTGAGTATTCAACAAATATGTTTCTTCAACAATGAAAATAAGATCTAAAATAAATATTACCCTTTATGTACCATAAAAACAAAAATACTATGAATCACATATTAAGACTTTTGGGGTCTGATGTAAGTTTTGTATTGGGGTTCAGAAGTGTCACCTCTGGGTACCTCCTTTAATTTCAGATTAACCTCTTACTGCAGAAGACGACTATATTATTACATCCTATTACCATCTACTAAACCTCCGGCTGATTGTGCACAAAATCCCACCTAGGCTCCTGCTCTGGGGATCATCATCAGTGAAACCTCCCGGCCTTAACTCTTTAGCTGCTGCAGGCAGTAGTGACATCATAGAGATTTTGCTTAGTGAGGCCATTCCCTTTGGCCGCCCCCAGACTCCGCTCATACACTATGGTGGGGTGCTTATCGAGTCTTGGAAAGCTGGGTGCCTGAAGTCATTATTATTGAAAGGCAAATGCCCTATAACAGGGTGCGATGCTTCCCCTGCTCGTACATTGCTGCTCATCCAGACGGGTATATGGGAAAGATAAAAGGTCACGGATACAGAAACGAAAATCACTTCAAGAAGAATCAAATTCGGCGATTTGTGTCTTAACAGGGGTTTGCTGGAATATAAATTTATTGTGGTTCAATTCACGTGAATCCAGCGAAATGATGGGGTCATTCTGCTGGATTCAAAAGGTCAGGAAGAGGTTAAAAATATGTAAAAAGTAATATTTACCTCTCCCCAGCCCTCACCCTGTCAGCACAATGTCAATTTTGGTCACTCTGGTCCAGTCTTCACTCATAAGCCTCCAGTCTCCACCATCAAGGCATTATGACGAGGCATCATGTCGCTCAGGGCCTAGTGGGCACTAGACGAGAGGGAACGCTTGGTGTGCGGGGCAAGGGAAAACCAGGGAAGATGTAAAGGAAGACCCTGGTGATAGTATAATGGAAGCGGGATCACCTCTTTACAGTCACCTGAGTATGACGTCTGCACACCCTAAGATAAGTCCTTTTCATCACTGCCTAGGCCCTCGCTGTCCCTGAACTTACCCTGAATAGTAAGTAGGCCAGCAAGGTGCTAGTCTCACTACTGCAGTATAACAACACAAAGGTAAGACAAACTGGTGGGGAAAGACACAACAAATAGCAATCCTTGGTTTCACCAACAGGAAACTGCACAGCTGCAACTGAAATGAACACCTCAGCTTCTACAGAAACAGGCTCTCCTTCAAAGCGGTCAGTATAGAAGATCTATAACTGGCATGCAGTGAATCCAGGCGTGGGTAAATATAGAAGAAGGGAGTGATGATAAGCTGCTGTTGCTGAGATTAGGGCTATGAGTAATCTCAGCCAGAAAAGAAAGGATCCTGAACCCCTTCAGCAACAAATGAAAGTAAAATCTATTCCCTTACAAGATGTAACATATGGGTGCAACACACTCCTGACACCTAGTCATGATAAGGGTCTGGTTTGCCTATTTTTGTTGTCACCCAAATTTCTTTGAATAAGGAATGAATTATCCAAAGATTTAGAGTGATTTTTTTTTGTTCTCAGCAGAGATGTTCTTTGGACTCCACAGAAATGATGAATGACCGGAGGACATGACCCGATCACCGGGATCCGCTCTGCTCCATTAACTGGGTCCCGGTGATGGGATAATAGGAGCAGATTGCAGAGTACTGAGTTGTCACAGATCCACACAGATCTCCGGACAGTGCTCCAAGTGACCGTGACTTTTGGACCTTCTGAGAAACAATGAACGGTGATTGTTGCTTATTTGTAAATCTATCACTTTGTAAATATTCCCACCACTTGAAGTGCTTGGAATATATCAGCGCTTTCTCGGGACCCTCCCTCAGAGCTTATTGACCCCACCCTTTTGTGTGATCTCTGGCCGTACAGACTGGGCACCGTCTGTAGAGATGAGGCTTTGCAGAGTAGACTGAATACTCAAACAATTGACATACCTATGTCTTCAATAAATGTCCTGACTGCACTGCGCACCTGTCACACTTTTAGACATGGCGAGCACGTCCAGACCAAAAGACGTCTGACGCACAAAAAAAAACCCCACTGCACAACAACACGACAAACAAGAGGGACACCAGGAATACAATAACAGCGGTGGGACCTGGCGCTAGTGAGAGGGTAGATGGGATGGGACACCTTACTCTGCACTCCTAGCCAGACCAAATACAGATTCCTCACCTGTCACCAAGCTGGAACCTGAAGCCCTGAAAAGACCCTATAATAGTCCTGGCTAGGGAGTGTGAAGGTAATGTTCACTAGACCCACCGCTGCACTAATACAACACGAGGGTAGGTGAGACAAACAGGGGAATAACAACCAGAATAAAGAAGATACGACTTCAGGACAAATCCACAACAGCTCCTTCCACCAAGGCGGCCAGAATACAAATGGTTTTGTAGAATCAGCAAAGATTGTTGGGAAACCCGGCTACTTAAACACAAAGGGGCGTGGCTACAGAGCAGCTGAGCTCCACTGCTGGAAAGCTGCTAGCAGCAAAACTGACATTAACTGTTTCAGCACCAAGAGAATCGAAGCAACATTTAAATGTAGAGTCCAAGATGAAAATGAGGGATCCCAACCCTGAACCCATCACTAGTCTCTAAAATCCGCCAACCTGATCCAACCTCAAAACCAGCAGTGCAGGAAGGAAAATCCAGGATCAGATGGGTCTTCATAAGTCACTGAGCAAAAGATATGAGAAATGAACATTAATATGGTCACTATGCTGCTTAGATTAGGGGTATTTAAAGCTGTTATAATACTATCATACAGAACCTACATAAAATTGCCAAACAGTGCCCATATTATTCAGCCATACAATGACCACATAATATTGCCAAACAATGCCCATATTATCCAGCTATAGAATGACCACATAATATTGCCAAACAGTGCCCATATTATTCAGCCATACAATGACCACATAATATTACCAAACAGTGCCCATATTATCTAGCCATACAATGAGCACATAATATGGCCAAACAGTGCTCATATTATCCAGCCATACAATGACCACATAATATTGCCAAACAATGCCCATATTATCCAGCCATAGAATGACCACATAATATTGCCAAACAGTGCCCATATTATTCAGCCATACAATGACCACATAATATTACCAAACAGTGCCCATATTATCTAGCCATACAATGAGCACATAATATGGCCAAACAGTGCCCATATTATTCAGCCATACAATGACCACATAATATTGCCAAACAGTGCCCATATTATCTAGCCATACAATGAGCACATAATATGGCCAAACAGTGCCCATATCATTCAGCCATACAATGACAACATAATATTGCCAAACAGTGCCCATATTATTCAGCCATACAAAGACCACATAATATTGCCAAACAATGCCCATATTATCCAGCCATAAAATGACCACATAATATTGCCAAACAGTGCCCATATTATTCAGCCAAACAATGACCACATAATATTGCCAAACAGTGCCCATATTATCTAGCCATACAATGAGCACATAATATGGCCAAACAGTGCCCATATTATTCAGCCATACAATGACAACATAATATTGCCAAGCAGTGCCCATATTATTCAGCCATACAATGACCACATAATATTGCCAAACAGTGCCCATATTATCTAGCCATACAATGAGCACATAATATGGCCAAACAGTGCCCATATCATTCAGCCATACAATGACAACATAATATTGCCAAACAGTGCCCATATTATTCAGCCATACAAAGACCACATAATATTGCCAAACAATGCCCATATTATCCAGCCATAGAATGACCACATAATATTGCCAAACAGTGCCCATATTATTCAGCCATACAATGACCACATAATATTGCCAAACAGTGCCCATATTATCTAGCCATACAATGAGCACATAATATGGCCAAACAGTGCCCATATTATTCAGCCATACAAAGACCACATAATATTGCCAAACAATGCCCATATTATCCAGCCATAGAATGACTACATAATATTGCCAAGCAGTGCCCATATTATTCAGCCATACAATGACCACATAATATTGCCAAACAGTGCCCATATTATTCAGCCATACAATGACAACATAATATTGCCAAACAGTGCCCATATTATTCAGTCATACAAAGACCAAATAATATTGCCAAACAATGCCCATATTATTTAGCCATACAAAGACCACATAATATTGCCAAACAATGCCCATATTATTTAGCCATACAATGACCACATAATATTGCCAAACAGTACCCATATTATACAGCTATACAGTGACCACATAATATTGCCAAACAATGCCCATATTATACAGCTATACAATGACCACATAATATTGCCTAAAAGTGCCCATATTATCCAGCCATACAATGACCACATAATATTGCCAAACAGTGCCCATATTATTCAGCCATACAATGACCACATAATATTGCCAAACAGTGCCCATATTATTCAGCCATACAATGACCACATAAAAGTACAAAACAGAGCTACCATACAATCACCATATAATCATAGTGTATAGTGCTCACATAATATGGTTACACTGCATGCCGATATTGATACTACCATATAGAACAGATAGAATAGATATAATACAACTCCTATAATACTGGTGTATACAAAGCCTATTTAAGGATTTGTGCACTCTTTTAGGATTTGTTGCAGAAATTTCTGCACCATTTCTGCATCTCTTAGGGCTCATGCGCATGTAACTGCTGAATATTCTGCAGCGATTTGACAGCTCATGTGCACTTCAAATCGCTGCAGAAAGACTGCATAATATATGCAGTTTTTTTGTATAAAAAAGCCGATTTCATGTGCTCGGGCTGCTGCCCCCACCATAGACAGAGCAGGAGCTGCATCCAGAACACACAAATAATTGACATGCTGCTTTTTTGAATGCACGTATCATGCACAATCTACATAGATTGTGCAGGGGACGCAGGACGCATGCATTTATGCTGCAGTGCAATGCGCAGCTAAATGCATGAAATTACGCAACGTGCGCATAAACCCTTAGCAAAAAAAAGCAGCTGCAAAATCTGCATGTTTGCCTCGCTTTCGATGTTTTTGCTGTGCCTTTTTTGGTGCATATTAATTCAATATGGGTCTTATGTTTTATGTTTAAGGCTAAATGGGTTATAATGAAAAAAATAAATCAAAAATATAACTAATATAAAAAAGGAGGAAGAAATTGGGGATTGTCATGTTGCATAAAGTTGTAGACTGTGTATTAAATACTTTGTGAGTGTGACGCACTGTGGGAGAGCAGGTAACCAAGGTTAAAATGAAATAAAATAAGTGATTTATTTATATAATGAGTTTATTAGAAAGCGCTGGAAGGAAATGCATACGTCAAAATAAAAGACCCAGAATTCAGTGAAGATTAGGAGGTGACGAGCGCTGTCAGAGCCGGGAGTCACACAATATTTATGTATATTTTTCATTTTCCAATTGTTTCATCTTTCCGGCTTCTGTTTTATTAATACACAATTTCTCTCTAAAAAAAAAAAAAAATCACATATTTTGTTTTTTTGTTGCATTTTTTTGAAAATTGGCTTTGTCACATGACACTGGAACATCTCTCTATTTTTGCAATGAATCGGCTGCGTGTTGTGTGTTTGCTCCACACGAGGCATTTGTCGAAATGTTTGTATTGAACAAGTTATTACTTCTAAACGCGTAGACTTCAATAAACTACTTAGATTTTTACTCTGCTTCATCCTTCCTTTATCTGATTTTTAACCCCTTTCTATACCTTCCTTGGGGAGGCAGGAGGTGCTGCCCTAGTCATGTGCCTACTCTGCCCCCCCCCCTCCCTCCCCAATCCTGAATGACAGTCCTGGACAAGCCCAGAAATCATAGAAAACACCCTAATATCCAGGTGATAATTGTCACAATGATTATGGAATAGGAAGAAATCGGGGCTCCTAAGCTGACTCTCAAGCTAGGGCGCACTATGCTATCACTAACCTCAGAGATACTCCTGATGGTGGAGAGGCCTGAGTCTCCTCCCTGGCCCCAGTCCTGACCAGTCCTGATCTGATTCCCCCTCCCCTAAGGAGAGACGGGACAGGAGTGAGATGAAACCCACCGATAAAGATAGGCAAGGGAAAACAAAACTCTGTCACACAGCACGCGCACACACACACACACACACATACACACACACACACACACACACACACACACACAAAGGTAGAGAGAATAAGAGATTCAGGAGGAAACCTAATAGAAGGAAGCTACAAAACTACAGGGGTAAGCTCCACAACCACACCAAGCAATGAACACAACTTTCACCAGTAAGTCTGGGACACTAAAGCTCACAGACCAACATAGAATAAACTATAGCTGGCATGGGTAGAAGGATTCCACCAGCATAAATAGGAGGGGAGCAGATGTGATTGTTCTCCACACCATATAAAATCAAAGGAGCAAGCAGACTAGTAGAGATTAACTCTTGCTAGCCTGCCTATGAATCAGCACACAGCAGGTCAATGCCCGAGTCTGCCTGTGTTAATCCCAGATACCAGAGAATCCATAGGGCAGAGTGTCAGAATCTGTAATGTGAACAGAGCCTGATGCCGCCATGACAGTTGGAGAAGTTTGTGCAAAACTCCGTGTGACAATAATATGAATGAATAAATCAATAGATACATTTCCCTTCTGCTACAATGTATCTCCTCTGCACTCCCATCCCTATCTGCGGTCTGAGGCCTCTCCGTGTTGTGTAGGTGCTGAGACGTGCGTTATCAGCTTCTCTTTTAATTCTCCATTCTTTAGTACGGCTGCTGGACAAGTCGTGTGAGGTCAGGACACGATAACGACAGCGCATGAAGAATGGCGACGCGCAGCCATTACTCCTGCCCCGAGGAGGAATCCGGAGAACTTCATGCAGTTATGTAAAACACATCGACTTGTAATTCTATTAGTCACTGAGTCGAAAATAGCCCATAATTAGCAGTAATTGTTAATGTCTGTAATCCAAGCTGCGGTCTCAGTTCCTTAAAATTTCCAGTTCATTTCACAAGACGTGAGTGTAAAGCGCTGACATCACTGGGGCGGCGGGGACAGGATATTATGGGATGTGGCTTGTTCTTACATTGTTGTTACATTGTTGTTACATTGTTACATGTATATCGTTCTCTGCTTCACACTAAATATATATATATATATATATATATATATATATATATATACATCAAACCACTCCCAGGAGTAGACATATTCACCCTGGTGGTCTAGGGTACTTGGATTCATATCTGTTTCTCTGGTGGTCTCATGTAGTGGAGAGGTTTATATTTATTGCTTTGATGGTCTCGGTTGGTACACACCAATTCTGGAATGTTTTATTATGGAAATGAAAACTTAGGATTAAAAGATAATAGTCATTAGAACTGTTGGGACCATGACCCCATGTTTGGAGGTCTAATGTAATAAAGGGGTTAATATTTTGCCCTGGTAATCTAGTGTAAAGGAGGAGCGTATATTTTTTCCCTTGGTGGTCTATGTTAGTAGAGAAGGTAGTAACCCCATAGTTGGTGGCATGGTATAATGAAGAGGCTTTGTATTTTCCTTGGTGGTCTAGTGTAAAGGAGGGGTTTATATTTATGACCAGGTGGTCTAGTGTAAAGTGGGGTTTATATTTTTGACCAGGTGGTCTACTGTAAAGTTGGGGTTTATATTTTTGACCAGGTGGTCTAGTGTTAAGGAGGGGTTTATATTTTTGACCAGGTGGTCTAGTGTAAAGGAGGGGTTTATATTTTTGACCAGGTGGTCTAGTGTAAAGGAGGGGTTTATATTTTTGACCAAGTGGTCTAGTGTAAAGGTGGGAGGGTTTATATTTTTGACAAGGTGGTCTAGTGTAAAAGAGGGGTTTATATTTTTGTCCAGGTGGTCTAGTGTAAAGGAGGGGTTTATATTTATGACCAGGTGGTCTAGTGTAAAGGAGGGGTTTATATTTATGACCAGGTGGTCTAGTGTAAAGGAGGGGTTTATATTTATGACCAGGTGATCTACTGTAAAGTTGGGGTTTATATTTTTGTCCAGGTGGTCTAGTGTAAAGGAGGGGTTTATATTTTTGACAAGTTGGTCTAGAGTAAAGGAGGGGTTTATATTTTTGACCAGGTGGTCTAGTGTAAAGGAGGGGTTTATATTTATGACCAGGTGGTCTAGTGTAAAGGAGGGGTTTATATTTTTGACCGGGTGGTCTAGTATTAAGGAGGAATTTATATTTTTTAGCAGGTGGTCTAGTGTAAAGGTGGGGTTTATATTTTTGACTAGGTGGTCTAGTGTAAAGGAGGGGTTTATATTTTTGACCAGGTGGTCTAGTGTAAAGGAGGGGTTTATATTTTTGACCAGGTGGTCTAGTGTAAAGGAGGGGTTTATATTTTTGACCAGGTGGTCTAGTGTAAAGGAGGGGTTTATATTTTTGTCCAGGTGGTCTAGTGTAAAGGAGGGTTTATATTTTTGTCCAGGTGGTCTAGTGTAAAGGAGGGTTTATATTTTTGTCCAGGTGGTCTAGTGTAAAGGAGGGTTTATATTTTTGTCCAGGTGGTCTAGTGTAAAGGAGGGGTTTATATTTTTGTCCAGGTGGTCTAGTGTAAAGGAGGGGTTTATATTTTTGTCCAGGTGGTCTAGTGTAAAGGAGGGTTTATATTGTTGTCCAGGTGGTCTAGTGTAAAGGAGGGGTTTATATTTTTGTCCAGGTGGTCTAGTGTAAAGGAGGGTTTATATTTTTGTCCAGGTGGTCTAGTGTAAAGGAGGGTTTATATTTTTGACCAGGTGGTCTAGTGTAAAGGAGGGGTTTATATTTTTGCCCTGTGGTCTAGTGTAATACAGAGGTTTATACTTGTTCCCTGGTGGTCTACATTAGTACAGATGGTTAGTGACCCCGTGCTTGGTGGTTTGGTAAAATGAAGGGTTTCGCTGTTTCCCGTGGTGGTAGTGAAGGGGTTTCTATTTCCCCCTGGTAGTTGCGTGTAGTGGAGGGGTCTATATTTGTATCCCACAGTAGTATATCAGGTGAGTTCTTTGTGGTGGGATGGCGGTGTGTATAGTTGATTTGATGGTCGTCTGGTGAAGAGGACGGTTTTATATCTGTTCCTTTATGACACAAGTTAGAAGAGAAGGTTCATTCCTGTTACTCGGAGCCGTGTTATAATGAAGTGGTTTGTTGGTTTCGTGTAGAGGAGGGGTTTACATTTGTTTCCCTGGTGGTCTAAGGGCTACTTTGCACACACAGATAAATCTTTGGCAGATCTGTGGTTGCAGTGAAATTGTGGACATATTATTCCATTTGTACACAGCCACAAACCTGGCACTGATTGTCCACAATTTCACTGCAACCACAGATCTACCACAGATCTGCCACAGATTTATCTCTGTGTGCAAAGTACCCCTAAGTTAGAAAAGATGTTTTAGGGCCCCATACCTTTGCAAGAAATGCAAAGACTGGACTTTAGAGGATGGGGGGGAATTTATTCTCTGATGAAGCCCCTTCAGAATGTTTAGGACATCTGGAGGAATGATTGCCCGGAGGAGAGAAGGTGACACTGAAGGAGTCCGGTGTCTGCAGCAGTAACTCCTCCTGAGACCACTCATGTGGGGGCTTCTCATCCATGGAGGGGTCCTCACAATATGTAGGGTCTTCTCATCCATGGAAGGGGCTCATTCACAATATGTGGGGGCTTCTCATCCATGGAAGGGGCTCATTCACAATATGTGGGGGCTTCTCATCCATGGAAGGGGCTCATTCACAATATGTGGGGGGTTCTCATCCATGGAGGGGCTCATTCACCTATGTGGGGGCTTCTCATCCATGGAGGGGCTCATTCACCTATGTGGGGGCTTCTCATCCATGGAGGGATCATTCACATATGTGGGGACTTCTCATCATGGAGGGGCTCATTCACAATATGTGGGGGCTTCTCATCATGGAGGGGCTCATTCACAATATGTGGGGGCTTCTCATCATGGAGGGGCTCATTCACAATGTGTGGGGGCTTCTCATCCCTGGAGGGGCTCATTCACAATATGTGGAGGCTTCTCATCCATGGAGGGATCATTCACAATATGTGGGGGCTTCTCATCATGGAGGGACTCATTCACAATATGTGGGGGCTTTTCATCCCTGGAGGGGCTCATTCACAATATGTGGAGGCTTCTCATCCATGGAGGGATCATTCACAATATGTGGGGGCTTCTCATCCATGGAGGGATCATTCACAATATGTGGGGGCTTCTCATCCATGGAGGGGCTCATTCACAATATGTGGGGGCTTTTCATCCCTGGAGGGGCTCATTCAGAATATGTGGGGGCTTCTCATCCACGGAGGGGCTCATTCACAATATGTGGGGGCTTCTCATCCATGGAAGGGGCTCATTCACAATATGTGGGGGCTTCTCATCCATGGAAGGGGCTCATTCACATATGTGGGGGCTTCTCATCATGGAGGGGTCATTCACAATATGTAGGGTCTTCTCATCCATGGAGGGATCATTCACAATATGTGGGGACTTCTCATCCCTGGAGGGGCTCATTCACAATGTGTGGGGGCTTCTCATCCACGGAGGGGCTCATTCACAATATGTGGGGGCTTCTCATCCATGGAAGGGGCTCATTCACAATGTGTGGGGGCTTCTCATACATGGAAGGGGCTCATTCACATATGTGGGGGCTTCTCATCATGGAGGGGCTCATTCACAATATGTGGAGGCTTCTCATCCACGGAGGGACTCATTCACAATATGTGGGGGCTCCTTATCCATGGAGGGGGTCGCTCACAATATATGGGGCGCTCTTATTCATGGAAGGGGTCACTCAGCAAGAATGTTTCTATTCGCGTAGAACAAGTCTAGATCTTGTGAATAATTTAAGCACATGGCTTATTCCGGAGTTCCTGTGGATATATCCGCCTGTGTCCAGTACATGTTTGGTGTATACAGCAATGATAATGTATATACATACAGTGTATGTGGAGGGAGCGTTCAGCTGATTGCTGGGATTTTGGAGTTGTTGTTTCTGACCTTAGTAGAGACACAGAAGACTGAGCGCTATATTGACAAGTTGTCAGATTTCGGTGACCTACTTCCCGGTGACCGCGTTCTTCCTGATTGATTGCCACATGAAGGATATGTGACCGGTAGGGAAGGTTTCTGATACAATGACACAAAACAAGTCATTTCTTACAAAACTTGCACAACATCAATAACTCAGCATCTCGTTATACGGAATTTATTAGGGTGCGTCCGTTGTGGTTTTATATTAAAGAAGCTTAATAGTGATGAGTGAGTGTGCTCTGTATGCAAATTACTACAGTGGTGCTCAAGGGGTCCCCCTTATTTTTGATAACCAACAAAGGTAAAGCAGACAGCTGGGGGCCAGTATTATCAGGCTGGGAAAGTCCATGGTTACTTGGCCCTTCCCAGCCTAAAATTAGCAGCCCGCGGCCACCCCAGAAGTGGCGTTTCCTAAGATGCTCCAATTCTGGCACTTTGCTTTAATCTTCCTGATTGCTATGGTGCAATGGCAATCAGGGTAAAACATATGGGGTTGATGTCAGCTGTGTAATGACAGCTGGCATCAAGCCCAGGGGTTAGTAATAGAGAGGCTTCTATCCAACATCCCCATTACTAACCCAGGAAGTATAAAGATAAGAAAACACATAAAAATATGTTATTTTTAAAAACTTTTTCTGACCCTTAGTTCACCAATTTATTTAAACAAAGCCATGTAGTAGTCCACCGAATCCCGTGTAGTCTACAAATAGAAACCTGAAAGACAGAAAAGAGAGAAATAAAAACAAGATACTGTCCCTTCCTCACCAATTTATTATGAAAATTATAAGCCCCTCAGCTCAACATAATCCATGG